>NC_056743.1:1342191464-1342208100 GCF_019279795.1 Protopterus annectens | reverse complement strand
GAGGTCCAAAGAGCAAGAATTATCTGGTGAGGATTTGGATTCTGGGGAAGAGCCTTTGGCATATTCCTCTCAAATCCCTTCTCTCTTGGATTATGGATCTGAGGAGGAGGATTCTATTATTCCAGACTTCCCCTTGGAGGAACTGTCCTTTGGGGACACTATTTCTTGTATGATAGAATATTTCAAATGGGACTGTTCTCAGATTTCTGATATTCAAAAGCGGTATTATGAACTACTCCAAATGGAGTATCCTAAGCTCTCTGCTGTACCTCTTGTCTTGCCTGCCCTTCTAGATACCTTTTCAGCAGCCCCATGTAGCCGCTGACTGTCAACCTCCAGCTGCCAGAAAACCTGATAGATTTTACAAGGTGCCTGATGATTTTAATTTCTTGTACAGATGCCCTTCTGCTCATCCTTCTGTAATGTCTGTCTCTTATGACAAACCTTCTAAACTTTTGCCATCTATTAAACTACTTCCTTCAAACAAGGACAATAAGGCTGTGGAAATTTTAGGCAAAAAGGTGTATACTGCTGCCACCCTGGCCTTTCAGGCTATTAATTACCAGACTCATTGGACCAGGTATGTTCTTGTCCTTCCATCGCAAGCTTCTCATGCAATCTCTGGACCTCCATGGTTCAGAAGGGAAGGTCTCAGCCCTTTCTGTATTGGGTTCTACCTCTCAAGTGACCTGCCCCTCTATTATATGTAGTTGCGATGCAGCTGATACTTCCTCTAGGACTGCTGCCTTTGATTATGTTTTGAGACGTTACTCTTCACTTTGTCTCCAGCCTTTGCCTGATGATATTAAGGCTAAATTGCTTGATGCTCCTCTTGATAATAAGAACCTTTTTGGTTCTGTCTCTTTTGAGCTTTTTAAGTCCCTACAGGATGAAGGCAAGGCCTTGCATGAATTAAAACATATTTTTGTGTTTCCTATCCCTTCCCTTAATTCCAAAGGGATTATCTACCGAAATTTGCTTTTGTATGTAAACAGCCTCGGCCTCCTCCTAAAGGAAAGAAGGATTATAGGCATGTACCTCTTGCTAAAATCTACAAAGGCTCTTACTTCTCAGAAGCCTCCTTTTCAAGACAAACTAGGTTCTATTTGACAATTTGCTTCCATTTTCCCTGAATCAGTTCCCCCCTCCTTTCGTTTTTCCCAATTGCTTAAGGTCACTCAAGACTCATGGGTATTCTCGATCATCCACCAGAGATACTTCATGGTGTGGAAATCTCGTCTTCCTTTTCTGGGCATCCTTCAACCTCCTCAGGATTAGCTTCCTTTCTTTCCAAATTTGCTTCAGGGCCTTTTGGCCCAGGGCACCATTCAAGTTGTGCCCCCTGCCCAAGAAGTGAAAGGATTTTTTTTTTTGCAGGATGTTTCTGGTTCCCAGGAAGGAAGGCACCTAGAGACCCATTTTGGACCTTTCTCAGCTCAAAACCCTTCTAAATGTCCCTTTATTTCAGATGCTTTCCCTTCATACTCTGTTCCCTCTTCTTCATCCCCAAGTTTTCTTAGTATCCCTGGATCTCAAGTATGCCTGTCTTCACATCCATATTCATTTCAGGAAATTTTTATGTTTCTCTTTTTCTTCTTTGCATTTTCATTTCTCTGCTTTGCCCTTTCTACTGCCCCAGGGGTATTCACCATATGCCTTGTTTCTGTCATTGCCTTTTACAGGAAGAGAGGAGTTCAGATTTTTCCTTATCTGGACGACCTACTCATTCAGGCTTCATTCCTCAAAGTCTTGCATCAGCACCTCCAGTTTATGGCTTGTCTCTTACAATGTCTGGAATTTACCGTAAACTTTTAGGAAGTCAGTCCTGGTTCCTTCTCAGGATCAAGTGTTTCTTGATTGCAGGATCAAGACCATTCCCATTTCCACCCAAGGTTGTCAATGTAATAACCATTTTCAGTCCCTTCTTCCTCTGGTTTCAGCCACAGCCAGGGATTTTCTCAGGGTTCTAGGATTCATGGCCTTCACCAACCAGACTTCTCATGAGAAAGCTACAGTGTCTTCAACACTGTCGCCAACTGGATTTTTTTGGTTTCTTTCTTTCCATGCCTGAAACTTGAGCTTCATTGGTGGGTTCATCAGCTTTCTCTCAACCTGGGACTTCTCTTTCAACACCCAGTCCCCTCTCAGGAACTTTTATCGGATGCCTCAGACAGTGGGTGGGGAGCTTCCTTTGACTCCTTCGAGGTCCAGGGTTTCTGTCCTCCTCATCAGAGGTCAGAACACATCGACATATAGGAGATAAGAGCTCTCCTTTTTGCTCTTCGGACTTTCCATTCTCTGTTTTCCAGGGCCTCTCAAAGTCTTCACAGGCAATGCCACAGTGATTTGTTATATCAACAAGTGGGGTTGGGGCACGGCCCTCCTTTTTTTGCAGACTGGCTTTTAAGGTCTGGGATCTAACTGTCCAGTACTGAGCGAGTCTTCAAGCTGTATACATTCCTTCAGAGCAAAATATAGTGTCAGACTCTTTCAGCATATCCAGTACACAGGTTCACAAATAGATGCTTCACAGAGATGTGTTTGTGGACATTGCCCAATGATGGGATACTCCACAAGTAGGTCTTTTTGCTCCCTGTTTGATCAGACAACTTCCTCTTTTTTTTGCACCAGGGTCCCAAGTTTTCTGGCTTAGAAGGAGATGTTTCTCTATACCTTCCCTCTCCTTCCTCTGATTTCAAGGGTCCTGCTCAAGGTAAAGGAAGACTCCCCCAAAATCTTGCTGGTGGCTCACTTTTGACTCTGACATCATTGATACCCTCTTCTTCTGCACCTAGTCAAGGGCAGTCTCCACAAGTTACCTCACAGGGTGGACTTTCTTACACACGACAAGGGGTCACTGATACATCCCCTCTTGTCTACTTTACCTGACACTGTGGGTGATAGGATTTTTTGATCCATTTTAGGCAATTTTTTCTGAGGACATGCTTAGGGTTCTGCAGGAGACCAGGTAACCCACCACTAGGAAATCGTACTTGTCCAAATGGAAGATATTTTCTGTCTGGTACTTTTCTGGTAACCAGGATCCATGCTCTGTGGGGATCCCTCTGGTTCTCTCATTTGTGTGAATTGCTGCATGCTGGGTTAGCATGTTCTTCTGTTAAAGCTCACTTTTCAGCTGTTTCTGCATGTCTGCCATTGATTTCTCCTCTTGCCTCCAGGTTTGAAGTCAAACAGTTTCTTAAAGGCGCCCTTCATATTAGGCCTCCTAGGAAACCTATTCCATCTTCCTGGGACCTCAGATATTCTTTATGTTTCACTGTTGCAGTCATTACATTAGGGTTATCTGCCTGCAGGTAGCCCTCAACCGGCTTGAATACCAGAGTCTTGGATTCCTGCATCGGATGCTGTCTCTTCTTCCATGATGTCAGGTAGTCAGGGGTGTAAAATATGCAGCCAATGCCATTACACCAGCCTTTCTTGCCGCGCAGTGCCCAAAGCAGAAGCAGTTCACAAGTGCCGGTCGGCCGACTCCTGAAATTTTTGTTTTCGAGTTTCGGAACCGAAGTCTTCAAAAAAGCTAAGTACCCCATTGGGGATCCTTTTTCTTGCTTTTAACCAATGTCAATAAAAGTTAACAATTGTCTTACCTGTGGAAAGCAAATACCTCATAAAGATTTTCATTCGTACCGCATTACTTGCTTAGGCCCAGACCACGACGTCCCTCGCTGTCAGTTTTGTGGCTAGTTCAACCCCCGAACTATTCATCGTTGGTCTATATTTGCAGCTAATTATTTTGGTACTTGGTATAACTATCCAGAAATTACTTCTGTAAGCCGTCCGACTACCGATATTCCAAAAAAGAGTAAGGATAAAGACAGAGATAGACCGCATAGGTCCAAAACTGCCGACGCTTCCATTAAGCTAGTCACCAGTTCGCCGGTACTCACTGAGGTGCTTTCGCAGCCCCTGATACCCACTACTTCAGATTCGTAGGCCTCTACTGAGACCCATTCGGAGTCTGTTATGTCCCGAGATACTACTTTGACTATGGAACCTGTGGATGCCTCTACCTTGGATGGGTCTGGAGCCACTGTGCAGGCACCAGCTTCTGAGGGTGTATTCAGGCCTACAGACTTGCATTTTAAATCAACACCATCTTCTTCATCCAGGCCTAAAACTCGCCCCACGCCTAGAAAACCGATGTCCAAACCGCATGGTCAGGCCCATATGCCTAAAAAACAAATGCTGAGAATGGCTGAAGACCTTATTACTTCAATTAGGGGAAGCCAGCCTTCCCCCTCTAAGAGACCTAGAACTGATTTTCCTTCTGATTCTTCGGATCAGAATTCTGATATTTCTGTTTCTTCTTATTACCAGGATTTGCCCTCATCTACCTATGAGGATTCTGATGCAGAGGATTCCATTCCCTCTGCTTCCCCTCCAGAAGATTTTTTCTTTTGATGAAACCTTGCACACTCTTAGGGAGCATTTCCGCTGGGAAAGCCAGGATTACTCTGACTCCAAAAAGAGGCTTAGGGAATTCTTACTCCTTCCTCAGCACAGGCCTTTAGCTATCCCTCCTGTTCTGGACATTGTAGATGATGCTTTCTTGGAATCTAGCCTGGCCCCAGACACTTTACCTCCGGCTCCCAGAAAACCTGACAGGTATTACAGAGTACCTGACTCTCTCAAGTTTCTCTTCAAGAATCCTACTGCGGATCCAGAGACCATTTCCCAAGGACCAAATCTGCACTTCCCTTTGGCTTATCTACTGTGCCCAGGGTATTCACAAAGTGTCTAGCTCCAGCCATTGCATTTTGCAGGCAGAGAAATATTCATATATGCCCATACTTGGATGATTGACTGATTCAGGCAGAAAGCCAGGAATTGCTATTAAAACATCTGGCATTAGTAAGGAAACTTCTAACCTCACTGGGGTACACCATAAACGAAAAGAAATCTCACCTAGTACCCTGCCAGCAGATTGTATTCCTGGAAGCAAGCTTGTACACAACTTCCCAGATGGCTTTCCTCACTCCAGAGAAACACGTTTATTTGACAGCCTACTTCGAACTGCTGGCCACAAAGACCCAGCTATCTGCAAGGAAAAATTCAGGAAGCCCTGGGGTTTATGGCCTCCTGCATTCTACTAATTCCATATGCAAGACTGGATATGAGGAAACTACAATGGTATCTAAAAAGCCTATGGGTACCAACATTCTCAGGACCTGGAATCAAAGATTCCTAGTATAAAGACCGAGTTCCTTTGGTGGGCAGAGGCCTGCCACCACAACAAGGAGCTCCCCTTCACTCTACCCCCCTGCTGCCCAAATCCTAACAATAGACGCATCAGACTATGCATGGGGGGCTCACTTGGCAGAGCAGTGCATACAGGGCAAATGGAACCCGAAACAGATACACCTGCCTATCCACCAAAAAGAGATGTTAGCTGTACAGACTTCCCTGACAGCCTTCAAAGACCACATTCTTCCAGGACAGTTACTGGTAAAGGCGGACAACACCACAGTTATGTGGTGCATAAACAAGCAGGGTTGAACCCACTCATACCCTCTTTGCAGACTAGCCATGGCTCTGTGGAACACAGCCTTGAGCTACCAAGTGCACCTACAAGCTCAATTCCTGCCAGGTAAACTAAATTCACTGGCAGATGACTTAAGCAGAAATCTCATGGACCCACACAAATGGAAACTGGAACCAAAAAATTTCAACCTATTGAGAAGCAAATGGGGGACTCCAGAGATGGACCTGTTTGCCTTCCCTCAGAACTACCAATTGGACAAATTCTGCACAAGGACACCCCACAGCCAAGCTTGGAAAGTGGATATTCTGTCCTTTACTTGGGAAAGCCTCTCAGTTTATGCCTTTTCCCCCTCTGCCTCTCCTCTCGAAGGTTCTACTAAAGATCAAACAGGTGAAAACAAAGAGAAGCAACAAAGTCGCTGAATGGAGCTCCAGTCAAGAATAGGTCAAAACACAAGGAGAGAACTGGAGTTTCAAACCACGATGCTCACAAGTCAAATATCATGAAAAAATCCAGTCAAGGATGTAGCAAAACGATTTATTAGGATCCAAGAAAATTAGCGCTTTCACGTAGGATCTACCTACGCTTCATCAGATTTACAAATAAAAACAGGATGAAGTAATCTTTAAATACATCTCTGCGCGGGAAAATTAATCTCCATGGTTACCATACATATCTAATTTGTATCAATAAAGCAATTTATCACATCAAAAACATCGTTTTTTAAAAATTATATATATATATAAAGATATTTGTGAAAAATATGTTTAAACAAGTTTATATATGTAGTTAAAATACCATACGGTAAAAATCTGTTTGCACAAAATAATCAATGCATGTGAATTCCTTTATACTAAGGCTTAGTGTTAAAGATCAAACAGGACAAGCCAAGGACAATACTGATTGCACCAGACTGGCCACGCTAGCACTGGTACCCCCTCTTGTGCAGTATGACACTGCTGGAACCATGGCACCTGCCTCAGACACCTTTCCTACTGTCCCAGCAGGCGGGCCAGATTCTGCACCCTCAGCTTCAAACCCTGAACCTTGCAGGGTGGCTAATTCCTTGAGCTTTCCAATAGCATCCCTCAGTAAGCAGGTGCTAAATGTCATTGTGGAGGCAAGGAGGCCTAGTACTAGAAAATCCTATGCTGAAAAATGGAAAAGATACTGTTCCTGGAGCCAGGCACAGGGGATGGACACAACTGTGCCTAGCTTACCGCATATTCTTCAGTATTTAACAGAAATTATCCACAAGGGCCTATCCTTCTCGTCTGTTAAAATTCACGCCTCTTCCATTTCAGCACACTATAATACTGAACCACCCCCTTCTCTCACCCTCTGCTAAAGAAATCCGTCAGAGGGGCCAAAAATTTAAGACCCCCCCCCCCAGATGAGCCCCTACTCCAGCCTGGGACCTAAAAGCTCACCGTCCCTCCATTTGAACCAGCTGCAACTGCAGAGTTGAAATTCCTTTCTTGGAAAACGGCCTTCCTTCTAGCCATCACTTCAGCAAGAAGAGTGTCTGAATTACAGGCCCTCATGGCAGTGGAGCCCTTCATTATCTTACATGCAGACAGGGTTTCCCTCTGGACCAACCCTTCCTTTATGCCCAAGGTGGTGTCTAGTGTGACCCTAAATCAGTCCATTCATTTGCCTACCTTTTTCCCTAATCCACAAAACAAAGGAGAACGAATACTGCACTCCTTGGATGTTCATAGACAACTTAGATTTTATTTGGATAGGACTAAGCCTCTCAGAAAATCTGAACAGCTGCTAGTTGCCTTTGCTGCAGGGGCAGAAGGTAAGGCCATTTCAAATATAGCCCATTGCATTAATTTCTGCTATAAGCACCGTGGAAAGCCTACCCCACAGGAGATAAGACCACATTCCACCAGGGCTGCATCTGCCTCTACAGCCTTTCTCAGAGGAGTCCCTACCAGGGACATCCTAGAAGCTGCTACCTGGAGCTCTGTATATGCCTTCACCAAGCATTACCACATGCCCGTTTTTTCTAAATCCAGAGCTGGTTTTGCCATTTCAGTCTTGCAGGGCTTAATAGCTCTCACTAATGCTCTTTAACTTCCTCCACCATTCCTTAGCTTTGGGAATCAACCCAAATGTAATGACTGCAACAGTGAAACATGAAGAACATAGTACAGTTGTGTACACTTACCATAAATGTAGATGTTCGAGTGTATTCACTGTTGCAGTCCTGGTTACCCTCCCTCCAGCCCCCTGACTTCTCTTGGCTCTATCTTTCCTCCTTGCTTTAAGCTTTCTGGTGTATTTGCTTTTTGATGGAGGTGTAACATAACATATAATTGCTTCCCATTGTGGGGGCACCTGACATCTGGGGCAAGAAAAACTGATATAATGGCGTCGACTGCATGTTTTATACCCCTAACGACCTGGAGTCATGGAAGAAGAGATAGCATCCGACACAGGAATCCTAGACTGTGGTAGTCAGCCCAGCTGAGGGCTACCTGTGGGCAGATAACCCAAATGTAATGATTGCAACAGTGAATACACTCGAACATCTACATTTATGGTAAGTGTACACAACTGTACTTTTTCTTCTTTGGAAAATTTGACTTAGGTTACTTTTGAGCTTGCTGCTTCAGCTTCCTTTCAAGATTGCAGTTGGGAAAACTGTTGTTCTTTTGACACTTCAGCTAAGAGAGTCTCTGAACTACAGGCTCTTGTGGATGTTCCTCCTTTCTTAGTTTTTCATAGGGATAGGGGGTCTCTTCGTATAAATCCTTCTTTTATGCTGAAGGTGGTTAATGAGTTGTATGTTAGTCTATTAATTTACTCTCTTTTTTTTCCTCTCTGCAGTTTGTTAGTGAGCAGGTTCTTCACACTTTGGATTTGCATAGACAGCTCAGATATTATTTGGATGAGACTAAGGCCATTCATAAACCTGAGCAACTTTTTTTCTTTTCACTACAGATCTCTTCTCTTTTTAAACAAACCAGTTCCTCTGGAACTCTAAGACCATTTATTTTTGTTATTCCTTTCATGGAAAATGTGTTTCTACCTCTGTAAATGCTCTTTCTACTACAGCTGTTGCTTCCTCTTGGGGTTTTTAAAGATTTGGATACCAAATCCATCCTTGAGGCTGCTACTTGGACTTCTGTGCATATCTTCACTAAGTATTAAAAATTGGATGTTGTTTCCAGAGGAAGAGCTGGTTTTGCCAGAGCTGTCCTACATAGTTTTCTAGAAGGCTTCTCTCTGCCTTCCTCCTCCCAGGTTTTCTGTTGAGCTTTTGTACTTTTCCTTTTGTATAGAATACGGCAGCAGTGATATGGAGGGGTATAGTACAGTTGTGTAAAACTTTACCATAACAGTAGATGTCCTTCTCTTCACTGTTGCAGTATTTCCTCCCTGCCTGCTCCTCCTCCAATCCAATCCATGGTTTCGGAGCCAGAAGATTCTGACTTCCAGCTTGTTTCTTTATCAGATCTGTGACCCAAAGGTTCCTCGGATCCCGTATCTGCCTCGAGCATTTTTGCCCTGTCAGAGCAAGAAACCTCTGGGAGCCATCACCCTCTGGTCGGGTCTGCAGAGCCAGTTCGGATCTCACCAGAACCGACCTTGGTTCTGGGGGCCTCAGCGCAGGTGAATTTGGCTCCTACCTCTGCTTCGGAGCTTCTGTCTTCTGCTGTGGAGATTCCTTTGGACCTGGCAACCCTTTCGTTTGATCCGGCGTGTTCTTCAGAACAGGGGCAAGACTGCCTTTGAAGCCATGAGGTGGGTTCTGACTACTTCCAAGTCTAAGACACAATCCCTCTCGTATCTTCCTCCCAGTTCTGTACAGTTGTCTTTGGCTTCTCACATACCCCCTCCACAGGACCGCAAGACCCCAGGCCTCAGGATGTTCAACAGGGGATTCCCCCCCTCTTCTGAAACCTCCCCAGACTATCCCACTGAGGAGGTCCCTTGGAAGAGGACCTACAAGAGGTAGCATCTTGACTCCCCAGAGGAGTCCATTACATCTGATACTGACCACGATGAAGCAGAATGTTCTCCACGGTCACCTCCTGAAGATGTCTCCTTTGGTGACATCCTGGAAATTTTAAAGCAGAGAGGTGACTGGCAGTCCACATCCCCTTCGGCCGAGGAGTCTGTTTAACTGAAGGCCTTTGGGTCTCACCCTTCGACCTCTTGTGTGACCCCTCCTTCTGATGAGCTTGTTGAATTAATTTCTCAGGAGACTTGCAAGACCCCAGACTCAATAGAACCTACTCCTAGGAGGCCAAATAAATACATTGCAGCCCTTAAGGACAAGACATTCTTGATGAAAGTTGTAGCAGTTGATGTCATGGTCATGGCGGTGGCCACCAAAAAGGAGCTATCTGAGACCACTTTCTCTATCCATCCTCCAAATAAAAATTCCAGGACCATGCATAGGTGTGGGAAGCACGTCTTTTCGTCAGTGACCTTTACCTTACCCACTTCACAAGATTACAGAGGGATCTGTTAAAGGAACGGTCAGACTCCCTCTGAGGAGCTGTAGCTGATGCGGAGGTAGGTAAAGTCAGCGCTCAGCTCGCCACCCTCAGTTCAGTTGTGAACGCATCCGTGAGGCTCATATCGTATGCAGCAGATGGAATGAGTATGGTGGTGGTGTCAGGCATCTCTCTCTGAAGGCAGGCCTGGATGCGCCTTTGCGATTTTGTAAAGCCTTTCATGTCTTAATTCATTAATGCCCCTTTTCATGGCTCTTTTCTTTTTGGGCCTAAAGTTAGAGACACTTACCAGGTGTGAACAGGAAGGCAAGACCTTGTCTGCCATTGGATTGTGTTTTTCCACACCTACCAGACCCTTCTGCAAAGGTCAGAGAGGTGGTGGGAAAATGTGGTTTATTAAGTCGCAAAGGTCTTTCCAGGACACACAAGGTAAATGTTCCCCTAGAGGCAAGGGGGGAGGGACAATAATGAAAGACACTGCCCTCACAGCATGGGAGGCCTGCAAAATCAGAGCTCCAGAGAATCTTTCTTTGGTAGACCCTTATAGCGCTCCTGAAGGAGTGCCAGATTGATCGCCTCTGGATGCAGTTGGGAGTCGATTGTTCCTGCACTGCAAAACCTGTCAAAAGATAAACGACAAATGTGTGTAGGACATAATATCCAGAGGATGTGTCATTCCCTTCTCCTTCCCCACTCCCATAAACCAGTTTTAAACGTTTCACCCAGTCAAAAGGAACAAGCAACATTAGAAGTCCAAAAGTTGCTAAGAAAAAGAGTCATCCAAGAAGTCCCCACAGACCAAAGAGGATTTGGAACTTACCCAAGATTCTTTTTAGTTCCAGAGAAACCAGGGGACTGGAGACCCATTTTGGACCTCAGCAGTTTGAGCAAATCTTTGGAAAAAGACCAAGTTCTGGATGGTAACACTGCAGTCGATGCTTCCATTCCTAGAAGAAGACAATTGGATGTGCTTTATAGACTTTCAGGATGCTTGCTACCACATTCGAATAGAAAGACTATTCAGAAGGTACTTGTACTTCCAGCTCAAAGCGAGTCACTTCCAGTTTTGCACTCTGCCCTTTGGTCTCACTACAGCCCCCAGAGTATTCACCAAATACATGGCAGTAGTGGCGGCTCACCTGAGACGCCAAGGTTTACGGGTGTTTCCATATCTGGATGACTGGCTCATATCTACCCCAAACAGGCATCATCTGTTACAAGCCAGGGACTATACTCTTCAATGCTGTTCCTCCCTAGGTATTACCAGAAACTACAAAAAATCTTCTCTAGGGCCATTTCAAAACTTGGTCTTCATAGGAGCAGAGATAAGCCTAACTACATTGATAGCAAGTCGCCCACAAGACAGAATAGATGATCTCCGCCATTATGTAAGACTGTTACTCAGGAAGACGTGAGCTTTTGCAAAACTGGTTCTCCAGGTACTGGGGAAAATGGCTGCGTTAATTGTAGTCATTCTCCTAGCTCGTCTTCATATGAAAATACTTCAATAGTTACTTTCTGTACAGTTGTTCGTCCTAGAACTTCCAATGTCACACGGAATCATGATAACCACCTCCTGCAAAAAGGATCTCCAATGGTAGATTCACTTTCCCTTAATATCTCAAGGCCGTCACTTCATCCACCCTTAACCCTAGGCCACAGTGACCATGGACGCATCCTAGATAGGGTGGGGCAGGGGCATTATCTAGGGAAGGCAGTTCAGTGCATCTGGCAGGAACACAAGGCTCATTTGCACATAAACATCCTAGAGATGAGGGCAGTACGTTTAGTGTTGCAATCATTTCAAGACACTCTCCCACTAAGAATGATAGCAATCCATTCGGACAACATGCCTGTAGTCTGGTACATAAACTGGGGGGAACCAGGTATTACCCCCTTTGTCATTTGGCAATGGACAGTGGCTTCCAACTGCTTTCTGATAGCAAAGCACATCCTGGGGAAATCCAGCGTGATTGCAGACAAATTGAGAAGAGCCATACTATGGCCACACGAGTGGTCCCTCAATCAGAAAGTTAGGGAAGAGGTCTTATAGAAATGGGACCAACCTTGCTGCGATCTTTTTGCATCTCCCCCCAATGCCAAATGCAGCAACTACTTTGCCCTGATTGCTCCCATGGGAGAGTCACCAAGGGATGCATTTGTTCATGATTGGCCTCTGGGACTTCTTTATGCCTTTCTTCCAATCCCTCTTAATTCCCAAGTATTTGCAGAAAGCAAGTTCTTTGGAGACAACAGTAATCTTGATTGCCCCCTGTTGACTTCATCAAATCTGGTTCCCCTTTCTTCAGCCTCATTCTGGGGCGAACCATGGATTCTGGACCCTGCTCCGGACCTTCTGACTCACCCGTCAGGAATGGTTCATCCCAACCTGGACAATCTCAAGCTAACTGCTAGGCTGCTCCAGTTCCCCTGATCGCAAGATTTCTCCTCCTTTCATCTCCGGTTAAACATATTTTATCTTCCCATAAAACATCTACACAAAAACTGTACAGAAGTAAATGGAAGAGATTTGGTACGTGGGCCAGCAATAATTAGATAGATCCCTTTTCTTCGCCCATACATTCTAGTCTAGAATTTTTGGTAAAACTTTTCAATGAAGGAGCTGCTGCAGCCACTATTAGAGTCCAGTTGGTAGCAATTTCAAATTTTTATATAGGAGAAAATGGTTCTGGAATCATGTTACACTACAATAAGACTCCCGTACTGGAACCCATCACTGCCCTGGGATATGAATTTCATTTTGTCAAACATTATCCGTCCTCCCTTTGAACCATCTGCTACCTGTGATTTGAAATATATTTCTTGGAAAACACTCTTTTTAGTGGCTATTACTTCAGCTAGGAGAGTTTCTGAATTACAGGCGTTGTCTGCCAAGCCACCGTACCTAGCTTTTCATAAGGACAGTTTTGTTATGTACCAACCAATTCCTTCTACCTTGGATTGTGTTGGAAAGTAACCTTAATCAATCTGTTGACCTGCCAGTTTTCTTCCCAAACTTCCAAAATAAAGAGGAATATTCACTGCATCTTCTGGGTGTTCATAGACAGTTAAGTTTCTACTTGCATAGAACTTCAGAATTTGGAAAATCATATCAACTCTTTATTTCTTATTCTGATATTAGAAAAGGTCAGCCATTCACCAAAGTTACCTTATCCAAGTGGCTTACACTGTTTATATCCTACATTTATAATTCTAAGAATAGAGCTTTTTCTAATCCCGTTAAAGGCCATTCCACTAGGTCGGCAGCCACATCTGCAGCCTTTCAAGCTAGATTACCCTTGGGTGATATCTGTGCTGCAGTGACATGGGCAAAACCTCATACCTTTATTATTCATTACAAAGTGGATTTGGACTCTAGGAGTGAAGCCTCTTTTGGTTATGTGGTACTGAGGAATATTTTCCCATGAACCACCAAGAGTCAGGTTGCTTGGGACTTGGCCCTATCAGTGCGAATAAAGTGAGATTGACATCACATAAAGAGGTTATGTACTTGCCATAACGTTCCATGTGTGTTGTCCATTTCGAACTTTATTCTCACAACCTACCCTCCATTACCCCCTGCCCATACTCCTGGAAGACAGAGTAGTACAAATTGGATACTACATGGATGTCCTTCAAGGATGCATCTGCAGTCCTAACAAATGGGTTGTCCTGGCCTCAGGCAGCCCTTCGGTCGGCCGGATTCCAAAGTCTGGGTCTGGCCTCGGCTGGTGTCGCACTTCACCCGACGTCATAGCTGCAGTTCTTCGGGTATAAAGGCATCAGCCGACGCCATTTTCCTCAGTCTTTCTTGCTGCGTGGCGCCCGAAGCAGAAGCTGTTCGCAAGTGCCGGTCGGTCAGATCCAGAGATTACTACTCGAAGACTTCTAAAAGCTAAGTACCCCGTTGGGGACTCTTTCTTGCCTCAGCCGATGTCAGAAAAAGTGAATAACTGTTTAACTTGTGGGAAACAAATACCTCATAAAAACTTCCACTCTTACTGCCTACCTTGTTTAGGCCCAGACCACGACGTAGCAGCTTGTTTAGCCTGTGCTTCCTTCAACCGACGGACGCTTAGACGTCGGTCGGAGTTTGCCGAGGAGTTTTTCGGCTCCGCTTTTGCTTATATCATGCCGTCGGAGACTTCGACTTCGCATTTAGCTAAAAAGCGTAAGGAAAAGGACCGACACTCGCGGACCGAGTCTGTGGTTCTTCCTTCGGCCGAAAGCATGCCTCCTACTACCGAGGTCTCTTTGTGGCTGAATCTGCTACTGAAATTCCTCCTGCTCTTACAGTTTCTCAGGATTTATCAGATACTATTCCCCTAGATGTATCTACTCCTGCACGTGGAGCTGCTAGGCCCCCTGCATCCATGTCAATTAAGGCCTTTGCCAGGGCTAAAGCAGCTAAATCTTCCAAGGCCGTGCCTACTAAAGCCCCCTCTCACAGGCCTAGCTCTAGTACTCAAATGCTTAGTCTAGCAGAGGATCTCATTTCTTTGATCAGGGATCCCAGACTCAGCCTTATAGGGCCTCTCAAACCCCTCCAGAGAAGAGGCCTAGAGCAGAACTCCCTGAGCCAGTTTCCACTGATTACTCCTCAGACGAATCAGAAAATACAAACCCTCCTGAGGGCCCTTATTCTCCATATGAGGACTCTGATGCAGAAGACTCCATTCCTTCTGCCTCTCCTCCTGAGGAATTTTCCTTTGGGGAAACCCTGCATGCTATGAGGGAACAATTTCAATGGCAGGGTCAGGATTTCTCAGACTCTAGGAAAAGGCTTAGAACTTTTTTGCATTTGCCACAGCATAGGCCTTTAGCCATTCCTCCAGTACTTACAGTTGTGGATGATGCATTTAATGATGCTTGTACTGCTCCTGATTCACTCCCTCTGGCCCCTGCTAAGCCCGACAGATACTGCAGGGTTCCGGACACACATAATCACTTGTATAAGGCTCCTTTTGCAGATCCTGAAACTGTTTCACAGGGCCCCAAAGCGGTAGCAGCTACCTCTGCCAAAACCCACTCCCTCTGAAAGGGAATCTAGGGCCTTGGAGATGGGGTAAAAAAGTTTATACTTCTGCAACTCTTTCGGCTAGGGCCTTAAACTGTCAATTCCACATGATTCAGTATCAGGAATTTATGTTAGATCAGTTATTTAAAAAGCTGTCCTCACCTGAACCTTTAGACCGAAAGTCTCTTCAGGAAATGGTACATAACATACAGCAGGTCAGTAATCATTCCTTAAAATGCGGCTATGATGCACTGGAGGCCTCCTTTAGATCAGCTATGACTGGTACAGTGATCAGAAGGCATGCATGGTTAAAAGAGCAGTCCTTACCAGACCATGTAAAATCAAAGCTCCTAGATGCTCCCATGGATAAACACAATTTGTTTGGCTGTCCTGCACAGCAAGTGCTTAAGAAGGTGGAAGAGAAAGCAAAATCTGTCCAGACAGTCAAGGATTTCTTACAGGTCCAGCCTCCAAGGTTTAGTAGGAACTGGCCTTCCAAGAATTGGTCCTTTCCAGACTCCAACAGAGCACAGAGAGGCAGGAATAGGCTCACAAGAGGCAGAGGTCAATCCAGAGGTGCCTACAGAGGACGTCAGTGGCAGCCTAACAACCAGCGAGTACTGCTGCAGACCCAGCCACTACCACTTCCACAGGACAATCACAGTGACTTGGCTCTGAAGCCGCCTACCAGGGAACAACTAGAAGCACCCTTAGGCGGAAAGCTAGCCTTATTTTCAGTAAACTGGCATTGCATTACAGGAGACAAATGGATTTTACAGACAATAGACAAAGGTTACAGGTTTCACTTCCATACTCTACCAAGGAAGAGAGGAATGCCAAACCTACCTCCAAATCAAATGGCAAACACTCTAGAACAAATAGACAACTTAAACAGGATGAGAGCTATAGAAAAGGTACCATCTATGGAACAAGGGCAAGGATTTTACTCCAGACTTTTCCTGGTGCCAAGGAAGAAAAATCAATGGAGACCTATTCTAGACCTGTCCGCACTGAACACATACCTCATTGTCCCAAAATTCAAAATGCTGACTCTACAGCAGCTTCTTCCCGTGCTGGGCAAGGAGTCTTGGCTGGTAACCCTAGATCTCAAGGAGGCATACCTGCACGTCCCCATACGACTAAATTGCAGAAGATACCTCAGATTTCTTGCAGGATCAGAGCATTATCAATTCTCAGCATTGCCTTTTGGCTTATCTACTGCGCCCAGAGTATTCACGAAATGCCTGGCATCAGTAATTGCTCATTGCAGGCTTCAGGGAATTCAAATTTACCCTTACCTGGACGACTGCCTGCTACAAGCGGACAACAAAAACAAATTAACAAAAGACTTGAAAAAGGTCATTCAACTACTGCAAGCCTTGGGATACACAGTCAATATAAAAAAGTCAAGGCTGTTGCCATCCCAAAGGATAACTTTCTTGGGTGCAGAACTGGACACATCAAATCAAATGGCATCCCTCACAGCAGAAAAACAAAAGCACCTTCCACTCTACTTCATGGCATTAACAACGCAGAACCAGCTTACAGCAAGGAAAGTCCTGCAAGCCCTGGGTTACATGGCATCCTGCATAATTTTGATCCCACATGCCAGACTGCATATGAGGAAGTTGCAATGGTACC